>NW_026896839.1:0-26279 GCF_033153095.1 Gastrolobium bilobum | reverse complement strand
AACAATATGCCTTTCAAATGGTACTTGAACAAGCTAATTGTAAAGAACCAATTCAACCCAAAACCTTAAGGTGTTAGGTGAAGGCTTTTTTAATGGTTTATATTATTCTCTAACACATCCCCTCACGCAAGAGCCCTTTGGGCTTGAAACGTGGATATTGCACATGCCCAATTTTTGGTTTACCTTTTATGCTTTTTATTTAATTCCACAAGTTAGGGGCGGTGAGGATCGAACTCGTGACCTTATGGTCACTGAAGCTCTGATACCATGTATATAACGAATTCAACCGAAAACCTTAAAGTGTTAGGTGAAGGTTTTTTTTAAGGTTTACATTATTCTCTAACACTAACCAAGTTGAGAGGAAGTTGCAAATACTATTTTTACACTACATATGTAAGTACACAGTTCAAGACTTGATAGTTGATACCATGTGTAAAAATATTGACAAATATAAAAAAAAAGGAAGAAGTGAAGGATCTGAAGCTTACCCTGCACCAATGCGAGCAATCTCACCTGCAAGATCATAGGTGTGGTATGGTTCTTATTCAATGATACATAAGAAAAGGGAAAGAAACAATGGATTTTTGTGTTCAATGAATGAAAAATAAGTGTACTACTCACAGAACTATTTGAATGCTAGAAGAGGACAAGTTCTTGTTCAGATTGTTGGAAGATTGACTGTTTTTCCAAATAAATGAATGTACAAGATTGCAATAAGATAGATTTGGAAGAATGAGGTACATGTTTAGTTCAAATCATAAGATTCATGGTCTTTTAAGTAAACCATATTTTTTTTTTTGTTTGAATTAATCTGTTTCAAGAATGCATATTTGTCAAGAATCCTGTTCAGAAAGTTATAAGTAAAAGTAGAAAAATGTGGCAGAAGATACATAATTGTCAGAAATTAGAATATTATTAAGCTAAACGAATGAGAATTGCTTTATTTTCAGGGTTATATCTTAGAGATCTAGTGGCAGTATAAAATGATTCCTTGATCTCATGAAGCAGAAACTGTATGATTAGTGAAAGATACACAGCATCCTAAACTCACACGAAGAACTCCCAATGAATGAAAACAATCATCTCATTCTTTTCCACAAACTTGGATATCTGTTGAAAATAGAAAAGGATCAGTAACAAGAATGGATAACAAATGGCCATAATATCATTCACTAGAAATTCCCTTACAGTCCTAACTTTATGGCATGATGTTTGTCAAAATGATAAATTCTAGCTTCTCATGCTTAATTAAATAAAAACCTTAAAAAAAAAACAAATTAAGCAATAAAGAGAATCAGGTTTCAAGCAAGCATAATAACACAAGTTATATACAAAAGCAGTTACTCTCATTAGAGGTGGCAATTTGTGTAAGAAGAGTCGTGTTCATGTCGGGTTGAGATTCAACACGAATGCACTTAACCCAAACATGATACGAATAAAGATTCATGTCAAGACCTTTGACACGAACATGATCCCTTAATTTTGCGAGTTAACACAATACGAATAATCAATCAATCTCAAAATGTCTTGCTTATTAGGTGGGTTAACACGACATAGCACAACACGAATAACATGTGTACTCAAGGGTCAACCTTAACTCTCATAATTTGTAGCTATATTATGGAGACTTTCCTTTGAAGTTACCTATAGCAATTATGGTGGAAATTAGAACTCTAAAGGTATTTAAATCATCTCCATTTGCTTGGTCATACACCTAAGTTCATGAAAAAATGTTTAGTGGAGTATTCTTACCCATAAAAAGCTTCATCATCAAGAAATTTGACTGTGTTATGAACCTATATGAGGCCTATATATCTAAAGGCCAAATAAAGGGAACCACATGACAACAATATGATGGAACATCGGCCCAGAGATTATTAAAGGCCTAGAATTCTTATACTTACAGGTAAACTCTATAAATAGGAGATAAAGCCTACAGGTATGACCTAATCTCTCTTTATAAGTTGTCATTGTGCATACACATCACCCCATTGGCTAACGCTGTTATCAGTTGCGTACAGTGATTTGCCATCTCAAGTTATCTTATTCATAAATACTTTAGAGAGAGTAATTGTTTCAACATAAACACACTAGTCCTTAAACTAGAAATGTCTGTCATCCAAACAGAACAAATTGTATAAGCTTTGGTTAAAAATTTTTTGTAAGATTTACAGAGAAATATCAAATCATTTGCTGTGATCCTACTGATCAACTTTAAAGTATCCATTACAGACATGCAAGCTTAATCATTTTAGTGAGAATCTAGATTTTGCTGGATTGAGCGCTTACCCCTACCAGTCCAAACGCCATGATTCGATCTGACTCCAATCCCACACTGGGCCTTGCTAAGGCAAGAAGTTGGCCTCTCTAAGAAATTTACCATGGATAGTAGGTTTAGTCTCAGATGAAGCATATACACAGACCAGGGAATATGTTTTTAATGGTCTAGACCCTTGAATCTTGATGGCCTCAAAGTTTTCAAAACTGGTCTACTTTCCCAGAAAATGTTTCAGATTATGCTTCTTTGAATTTCCATCAATTTATGATGCATCATTTCTATATATTAGGTACCATTTCCATCAATTTACTGACTGTGAATTTTTCTCATTTTTCTTTTTCAGAAATTTACTGAATATTCTTCCACTAAATGAATGTCTTATTTCATGCAAGTATTCTTGTCACTCCCACAAAATGTAAAACTGTTCAGCGTCTCTAAATATTTTATTTCATTTTTTATTGTAAGTTGAAAATGCTTTTTGGGCACAAAATTAAATAAACATTGTATGATTTGTACATGATCAGAGAGTGATACCACCAAAAGAATTAGTTTGTCTTGTTTAATATTTAAATATTTAAACATAATATAAAATGAAAATGAGCATGAGGCCAAGTTTACTCCCGGAGTAAAGTTACCTATCACAAATTCTCACCAAAAATTTAAAATAGAAAAGTGAAGCAAGCAACAAGATTCATTATCAAGAATATAATGCCAAAATAATATCGGGCTTGCATTGATTTACTACCCTAATATCCCTTTATAATCTTAATTATCTAGTATTTTCATACATGATTTACTTAAAATGACAATAAGAATAGTATCCGTAAGCACTAATAAAACACACACGATGCATTAAACATGGGTTAAATAAAGAGACTAGATCTTCTTTTCCTATTGCAATTTACCTGTACGCATTGAAAATGCTAATTGTACAAGACAAAAAAAATCAAAATAATGTTTTTTAATTAAATAATTACACATTTATTGCAGTTTTGGGATAGGATTAGGATTGGATTAGAATTAGGATTAGGATTTTAAAAGACTTTTTTGAGATAAAAAATCCTACAGATTTTAAAAGACATTTTAGAATTGGAGAGGCTTTATAGACTTTTTTAAAAGACTTTTTATACAATCAAGATTTCATAGGATTGGATTTTAAAGAATTTTAATAGAATTCATAAGATTTGAAAGGACAATATGAATTTATAAGATTTTAAAAAACTATATGAATTTTTAGCAAATATTCAAAATTACAATAGTCAATAAAAACAAATAACAAAGAAATGCAATGATATTAATAAAAAAAGTAAACTTAACAACGAGTTGAAAATTATATCAAAAATTACTAAGCAACAACTCTCCATATATCAATAAAATCTAATATAATTTTCTCAATGAGTTTGAGTTTGAGTTTGATTTGCGAAAATAATAACCATATATCAACGGTTAACTTCCAAGTTAAATATTAATTAATTAGTTTGATTTGTGAAAATAATAACCATTGATTTCAACGATTAAAATATGATTGTAAACAAAAATAGGTTGTAAGTATAATATTCTCCATAAAAAAAATAACAAAGAAATGCAATGAAATTAATAAAAAAAAGTAAAACCTAATATAATTTTCTGAATCAGTAAAACATAATATAATTTTTAACAAACATTCAAAATTACTAAACAACAGCTTTTCACATATCTAATGAGTTGAAAATTATCTTCTTCATTTGGTATCAAAATTATGCATATACGATTATAAGACCCAATTTTTTTTAATTATAAAAATAATTCTAAATTTGCATGCATTTGGAGTGATTAAGAAATAGCAGAAGTTATTTGTATCAATGATTTGAAAAAGACATTTGAATTTTTGTTATGCTTGTGAATTTTATTAGGCATGCTAACAGAAAGTTCTTTGCAGAAGATCCCAAACAATTTTCACTGGGAAATATGGTTGATCTGTCAAAGCTAGTGTTTTTCAAGCCTCCGGACGACACTAAATGGAAAGTGTTTTGGATCAAACGCGATGGTAATTTTTGGCTTCAAAAAATTACATCAATTATGTTTGGTATTGAACAAAATGCACCAGGGTTTTACTCTATTACCTACACGTGAAATGGGTCGACAGACCCAAACCACTTTTATTTTCTATTTTGAAAATTTTTAAGGGTTTAACGGTACTTCTGCAAGCAGGAGATGGGTCTTGTGAGAAGAAAAAGAAAGTGAAAAATTGAGTTCCATCCACTTTTATGTGTACGGAGAAACATAATACTTGTTTTTCCCTTAAAGGGTAATATTTTTCTCCTTTCACATGACACAGCTAATTTTCACAAAACAGAGCAACAATGGCTCTTGGAGCTCACCACACTGCCTCTACAGGTCTGACCTTCAAGGCACACGAAAATGACAACACAAGCAAGGTTCTTTGTGCCAAAAGGTGGCTTCTTGAAGCTCAAGAAGCCAAGAACAAGACCTCTTATAACACCTCACAATTTTAAATCAAGTAATTAAAATATTAAGTGAGCAATCAAGTGATGGATTAGTGAAAATCCAAAAGATTAGGCCAAAATACAAAGAAAGGGCAAAACGGTAATTAGCCAACACGCAACCCTAGGAAGATAAAAATTGAGTAGAAGGTCTCAGATGGTAAAAATAACCCTGGAAATGGGTTCAGAACGAAAAATTGAGTGGACAGGCAAGTTTCAGAAAAATCAGCGAATAGTGTTTTTCGCGGGTAAAAATATCGCGGTACGATTGCACCGTAAAACGTGCCGATTGAGTTTTGAGCTCTAGGTTTCAAATATGAGTTAAAAATGGTCTAATGAGTTAGGAAATATGATTTCTTATAATATTCGATGAAATTAAGACAGTTTGGGGAAGCGTGCCAATGGCGCGCATAATAGCTTAAAACAGTGTTTTCTCCGAACGAATGGAGGACTCTTAATTCATCTGATCAAGCCTAATTAAAGGGGAATAGTTAATGTTAAAAATTTGAGTTTCTAAATAGGTTGTGAATTTACGGACGTTTAGTGGAATCGGAGGAAAATTCGGATTAGTTTTAAATCGTGTGAGGTGGCGGTGGGACCCTCCCTCTTCTTGCTCAAACCCGCAGCCACCATAGCCCTTCCCCTCCAAGATTTCATTTCACCATAACTTAGCCATTTCTTCACCAAATCCATTGATTCTTGTCTTGAAATTTGATGGAAATGGCCTTCTAAATCCATTGGTGGTACTCCCAAGCCTTGAAAGCCACTAGATTTTGAGAAAAACCCTCCCCAAAGCTGCGGCCCTTTCCTTTAGATTTGTGAAAATGGTGTTGATTGATGCTCCAATGGTGGAGTATGTTTAGGAGGAGCCTTGTGCCAAGCTTTTGGGTGAGTTTCCTTGTGTTCCAATGGTTTAATTTTGTGGTTGAATTTATGAACCCTAAAGAGGGCTTGTTGGATTGATGTGTTTAGAGAGCTCAATTGGAAAATGTTTGTACATGAATGTGTCTTAGAATGATGTGTAGTAGCCATAAATGCAATAAAAATTATTGATGAAAAATGTGAATTTTTAACTTAGAAAATTTTGAGGTTGTCATGACTTTGAGTTTTGAAAATGTGTTAGGATTGGATTGATGAGTTGTTGTATGATTGTATGTTGATATAATAGGATTGTATGAGGTGTGGAATGATTAAAGTTGTATGGAAATTCCTTGGAATGCCATAGGGTAAAATTCGATTCTTTGAGGAAAGATTGAGGAATTGATGTTGAAAAATAATTTGGATGATGATTTGTGTAGTTATACGGTGCTTAGATGGGTTGTGTTGTGCTTGGAGAGTGTTTGAATCAATGGAAAAAATGAATTGTGTTAGAGACCTAAATGAGCCCAGAATGAAATATTTCGCAAAACGATGCGTAAATGTCGGAAAACGGAAAAACGACGATTGAACTAGCCTCTAAACAACCTAAGGGAGTGTTATAAAATGAGAAAGAAAATTTAGGAAAATAAATCTCAAATTTACACCTACATGGCCGAACCTCCAAGGGGAAAAGGGGTGATTTGGCGATTTTCGCGTTTTGATGTAATTCGGACGCGAAAATGACGAACCGGCACTTGAACCGGCCTATTGTCAACCTAATGAGACGTAACAAAATGAGAAAGAAAATTTAGAAAAATAAATCTCACATTTACACTACAATGGCCGAACCATCAAGGGAGGATGGGGAGGATTTTTGTGTTTTTGCATTTTGATACTATTTGACGAGTACTGATGGATGTACGTTATTGTATAGGTTGTCGTACGTCGACCTGAATCCCGAATCTTGAATCAGTGAATTGCCCTTGGTCCGGGACCAAGTGGATTGAGGTAAGAAATTGGTTCATTGCATGTGTAATTATAAATTAACATGTATGGGTTGAACTGAGAGTGATTGGGAATGTCCTCTGTGTAGGCATTCCGCTGTGTACCGAGTTGAGGGATAAGCTGCTGCGGAGCTTGTGGAAACACGAATTAAGGTAACCTCTTGGTACTGGGGCTTGTTCTCCTTTTCTGTTCCACCTTGCCAGTTGATGGCAACGGTAGGAAGTGTGTATGAATAGTATAGAACACATGAGCATGCATGCATTATTGCTATGGGTACTGCAGTACCGAGTCTCTGGCCAGTAGACAGTTTTATTAGCCTTCGGGCATTTTCGGACTTCCGCTGGATAGGTCTCCAGGAGGGAGTTCCAGTTTACTGCGTGTCATGGTGTGTGATCCGTGTAGGAGCACACTAGGAATGTCTTTGGCGTTTTGGTTGGTTTGGGCATCATGGTTGTGGTTTCTGTGAACACACCTTGGATGATACCCATAGGCTTATATATGCCGAGGGCGTACGTGGAATTGGGGTTACCATCTCGTATCGTCGTATTTTGTTTTCTTTATATTACCCATTCTCTAAATCCCTTGCTATATCCCGTTTTCAAAGTGGTTGTTGTATTCTATTGATATGCATCGAAGTGAATCATTGGGTGGAGTTTTCTCCAGAACCTCTTGGTTACTGAGATATATTCGTATATCTCACCCCGTCTCGGGGCATTTATTTCAGGAGAGCAGTGGAGCAGGAGCCTCGGGCAAGAGGCCCGCAGAGTGAGCGATGGAGCGTTTCTTATTTTGCCTTTTGTTGGCCGTGTGGCCTAAGCTAGACTTAGGGTATGAACATGTCATTTGTATTTATTAGTAGCTTCATTAGCATCTTGTTCATGCCATTTTGCCTAAGTCTAGTAGTGATGTATTTGGTTATGTTGTCTTTTAAATTAAGTTGAAATTTTAGAAGAATGTAATTTGAAGTTTTAGTTTCAAGTTGTAATTTGTAAAGCCATATTGTAATAGTATTGATGCATGTCTAATTATGATGGAAGGGCCTTAGGCCTATTTTAGGTTATGATAATCTGTATGATGGAAATATGCATGAAAAAGGTGTTAGTGATTGCAACTACTTAAGAATGATTAATATGGACTCTATGTTTAATAACTATAAACTGGATTGGGTTGTAAGTGCCCCAAGGCGTTGTTGGTCCTTGTGTGTGCCACCCATTGGATTATTACTGTATTATCATGTGTTTTTTAGGTACATTTGAGGTTTAAATGATCTTTTACAAATTTGGGATTATTGGAAAAACAAAGGAAACTCTGGCAAATTTTCTGTAGAATTGGCAGATTTTAGGCGAACTTTGGGAGAGCATATCTCCCTCCATAGAGGTCCCCTAGGGACGTGCCATACGCCATTTTGAAGGTTGAGATGTCCTCTACCTTGTGTCAAAATTTAAGGAAAATCTGGGTTGATCTTCGGCCTGAAATAAATAGAGAAACGCGGACTGCTCATGTGCCCCTGCACCTGAGGCAGATTCTGGACCGGATTTGGGAAATTAATTCCCGCTTCGTTTCTCAGTCAAATTGAGTGTGTGATATATCAAAATGAAGTTTGAGATGTCTAGTTTGTAGGATAAAACTTTGAGAGTACTTGGTTGAGGGGATTGAGTTCAGTAATTCGAGTAATGTGAGTGGTTTGGAGCTGTTTTTGGGGTTGTTTGGGCTAATTGCTTATCCAAATTCAAACGGCGATAACCGGAGCAAATGAGCTCCGAATTGAGCGTATGTTAGCTTGTTAAAAAGGGAATTAAGTAACACAAAGATATAATCTGAGAAGAAGGGTTGGTTGCGATCGGTTTGGTCGCAGAAAAACTTAGAGTGAAACATGTTCGAATTGGTAAAAAACGTAAAGTTGGAAATTGGCTAAGTGAGTTTATGGGAACTCCTTAGTAACTTATAATAAGTAACGTAAGTGATAAAAATAGTTTAAATAAGTCTTCCGCAAGAGCTTACGGTTACGGTCACAGCTTTTAATTATTACGCCTTTTTATGTTTTAAATGCTCGCGTAATAATCGGAAAAAAATTTATTCGCGTTTTATAAATGAACTGCTGTGATTGTAACTGCGCTTAATATCATAATTAATGTTAACAATACCGGTACGTAACGGGCTGTTACATTTTATGGTATCAGAGCAGTTTTGTTAGGGAACTCTGATAATGTATATATAGTTGTGTTGTGTGTTGCATAGTTGTATGTAGATTCTTATCGATTACTGCATATGTGATTCCTTAGTGTGGGTCTGATCAACCCATTCCTTTGTGTTACATGCGTAGTCATCGTAAGAAGCCTGCGTGGCAACCTTGGAGCACCAAATGTAAGTCCTTAGCCTGATGTTGTGGATGCAGTGTTGACTGCTCCATGGACAAGAGATGGCAGTAAGTAAAATATGAATATTATAGGACTTCAGGGAAACATACTTAAATGTTTTGTCTGACCTTGTAGATGAAATTTATAAAGCTGGATTGTAAGTGAAAGTTGTAAACAAATCTATGATATGTACGGTATTGCATGGATGAACCTTGTAGTACCATGAATAATAAAGATATATAATTGAGATGAGTCCATAGTATGGAAAAGGTATTGGTGAAGCTTCCAAGTATATGTGTTGTATAGTAAAAACAATTATGTCCAGGTGGACGTGGTGGAGGGACTTCATCAAGGTGGAAGATTAGAACCTGTTGGGTTATTGAAAATGATGAACATATATGCTTAGGCATGAGTTTGAATATTTTATGTTGACTAGAAGTTATAAGTCCTTGATGGATGATGTACACTTAAACAAATTGAGATGGTTCATGCAGAGAAATAAATAGAATAATTGATGATTAATCCTATGGGATTTGACCACTTGAAATTATAATGCTGGTCAATTGTTAAATTGAGATATATTGAAATATGGGATTTAAACTCATAAGGAGGTAGTGCTGATTAAACATAGGCGAGACGAATTAATTATGTATTATATGTATAAGGAAGAAGTTGAGAGAATCGCCATGGATGGCATTGAACAAGGTTCATTGAGAGTATGATTGTCCGTAACGGAATAATGGTTTAGCTTGACCGATATGCCATGAAGGAAACAAATATGACTATATGTGTGCGTTAATGTGTGGAATTCTCCTTGGAAATGGCTACTATGTAGAGATTCAGGTGTTACGAAGCATAAGAGGATTGATCCATGATGGAGGTCTCTTGGAAATCTCAGAGAATGAATATCGTAATTTAAATGGCCTAATTACTTGTGGATGTTGTAATGCATTGTGAATAATACCTAATGGCCTGATGGCCAGTATACCTATTCTGATGAATAAACGGATAATAATCCAGTGATGGCCTAAGTGCCAGTATACATATATATGTATGTACACCTTGTGATGGCCTGAGCGCCTAATTATCCGTGTTGAGGTAAATTATTAAATTTTTTGTAAAAGGACAATGAGGCCGAATGAAATCCCCGATGATGGGAAGTATCTGAAGAGATTGTATGATTAGAGAATGAGCTAATGTACAACCTGATGGGAAATCATGTGATTAGTGTATGAACTAAGTTACAATAAAGTGTGGAATTATGTGTTTAGCAAAAGAGCTAATGTGTAATGTCAAAACAAAAATGATAAGATTAGTTAATGAGTTGAGGTATAAGTGTTAGTGCAAGGATTGATATAATTTTCCAGTGCACGGATTGAGGTGAAATTAGTCTTTTGTGATAGGACGAATATGTTTAGAAGATCCCTGTGTGATGGGAAGTATATGTGAGATGTGTACAGAACTTTGAGAAAATTCTTGATTCACGGAATAGAGATTATGTTATGAACTATGCCAAGTGAATAGTCAAAGTAAAAGAGAAAACAATCTGTGAGAAGAATAAGCAAGGAAGAGATAATGGACTATGGATTTGAACAATAACATGACAGAAGGAACTATTGAGAGTTAAGAAATGTGTATGAAATTACGAAGAGAATGTGAATTATTATAATAGTGACTTACATGTAAACTATCAGTGAGAAGAATGAAATGAGAGAGTAAAATGAATTGACTTATATATATAACAGGTGTATATTATACCATTATTACTATGGTTATGGGGATAGCCCCATGTGAATATACCAAAGATATTTTGTTGTTATATACAGAGTGATACAGACACCAAATGGACTGGGTCCATGTGTGATCTGGAGTGTACGGAGTACCAGTTTTGCCGTTATATACGGATATGTTATAAGTATGAACTCCCCTGTGTACTGGGTACACGTTTGCTGTTGTATACAGATGTGATGTAAATATGAACTCCTCTATGCACTAGGTGCACGTTATGAGACTTGATATTACCATCTCTGTGCGGCCTATGTGCCCGGAGTGTGTAGCCATCTCCGTGTGGATTATGTTCCCGGAGACTATTATTATGTTATATGAGTGATATGAGATGAGGAAGTATCCCGCAGTGATGAGACTGCTATTATAGTTGAGTTGGTCTACATAAGTGCACAAATAAGAAACGTTGGGAATACTAATAGAACACAGTCAGCAGGTGGTAGGTTATCATTACTGCATGGATTATATGGGTGGATTCTCTGATCGGTGGGTCATTACATCTGGGGCCCTGAGGACAGCAAGAGCTCGAGCGGTTAAAACCTGTGAATGTTGTTACCCACTGTATTGAGAGAGTTCTTCCATGTGATTAACGCAAAATATGAGGTCAGATATTTGTAAATGGACAATAGTATGTCAGAATTGGATACAAGAGGTGAGGCATAGTGTGTAAATTTTTTTGAAGTGTGATAGTGAAACACTATTGTGGGTGTAAAGTAAGTTTGATGAAATAATTTCGGCTCCAAGTGAGGTAGTAAATTTGTTGGAATTCTCGTCTTATGATGAAAGAGATAATAACGAGATTGATGTTGACAGATTGAGTGAGTGTCCTTCTAGGAAGGCTGGTAATGATCAAGAGTTCAGGTTAAAACGGTGAATTATTAGCCCTTATAGAAGGTAAATTGTCATGGAATCAAGCGCGAATGTGTAATAATAGTTGGAAACTGGAATTGCGATCGGTTGCCTAAAAGTTGATAGCTTGGTTGTACTGATAGAGTGGATTGAGGAGTGTTATATATAATCGCATATGCCACTTATGGTGGAAAGTGTGTGGAAAATGCACAATGATAATATTGTTTTGGTTAAGTATTAATGAGGTATGACTGAGTGTTTGTGGTAGCTTTGAATATTCTGAGAGATTGAGATACCAATCGGTGGGGAATTGTATAAGTAGTGGCAATGATGGATTTAGTTTTATGTGACTTGATAATTAAGTTTCAAAGATTCCTATAGAACGAGACTTGCATGTGAGAGACATGGCATTTTAAGGGTCCATCAGTTAGTAGTGAAATGGCTTGGTGTGGTTGATTGATTCGAACAACCAAGATGATTGGTGAAAGTTGGTGAAAACTGTAAGGTGATGTTATATTGAGTTTGACATTCAGGATTAAATGACGATGATTACGAAAAAGTGGTATAAATAAGTTGAACATATGGTTAAGTTGCAACGTCGGAGTGGAATAAAAGTTGAAAATAGTTAGTGGGAGAAAATATTAAGCATGAGGCCTTGATGTGGAGGTCATTGATGAGTGTTGTGTTTAGACTGTGAGAGGTCTAAGTATGGAGTTGAGCTGGTTGAGTTGGTAAAGTTGAGATGGTTAAGCTAATAAAGAGTTTAACAATGAGTGTAAATTATGAATATGAGTTTGTAGATGGAAAAATTTCATGAGTATTTGTGGTCGAAAGGCCTTATAGGGCTAATCGAAAATATAAACTAGTATGGGTATTGCTAGTTTCGTATCACAAAGAGAAAGATATAGTTGTGAGTACCTAAAAAGAGGTGAAGACACGTGACAAGGAAAAATAAAGTATATGAGTATAGAATTTAATGTGAGTCGTAATTGTAGGACACGACAAAGTGCCTTTGAAACTAGAAAGTATGTGCTTGGGTGAAAGCCAAGAAAACAACGAAATGATAAGAGTAGTAACAGTAATAGAAAGAAATGGTTGTTGGGGTATTGTGAAAACAGTGAGGACAGCGAAAAGAGTTAAGTACTAAAGAACATGTGAGTTGGAAATACTCCAGGAATAACTAGTGAATGTGCATGAGAACAGTTAGAGCCTAGTATGAAAACGATTAGGTGCTTTTGAGAACGACCATGGGTCAGAAGGATGGATAAAGATGAGAATGAGGTAAATTGATACCGACAAATCCGTAATATGGTTATATTATTACCTACAAATCAGCGAAAGAGAAACGGTAAACCAGAGAAAGTTTAAAGTATTGGGAATTAAAATGTCACAGAACCATGAGAGACGAGTAATTATGAAGGATCAAAGGATAATGAGTATCATAAAAAGGAGATCATGCTTGTGATAAAAGTAATATGGTAAAGATACACACTTGAGGATGCTACTTGGGAGCGGGAGGATGAGATTCTCCGGCTGTGTCCTGAGTTAGCGGGTGAGTATGATTTAATTTTGCGGACAAAATTCTAAAAAGTTGGGGTGAATATAACACCTCACAATTTTAAATCAAGTAATTAAAATATTAAGTGAGCAATCAAGTGATGGATTAGTGAAAATCCAAAAGATTAGGCCAAAATACAAAGAAAGGGCAAAACGGTAATTAGCCAACACGCAACTAGGAAGATAAAAATTGAGTAGAAGGTCTCAGATGGTAAAAATAACCCTGGAAATGGGTTCAGAACGAAAAATTGAGTGGACAGGCAAGTTTCAGAAAAATCAGTGAATAGTGTTTTTCGCGGGTAAAAATACCGCGGTACGATTGCACCGTAAAACGTGCCGATTGAGTTTTGAGCTCTAGGTTTCAAATATGAGTTAAAAATGGTCTAATGAGTTAGGAAATATGATTTCTTATAATATTCGATGAAATTAAGACAGTTTGGGGAAGCGTGCCAATGGCGCGCATAATAGCTTAAAACAGTGTTTTCTCCGAACGAATGGAGGACTCTTAATTCATCTGATCAAGCCTAATTAAAGGGGAATAGTTAATGTTAAAAATTTGAGTTTCTAAATAGGTTGTGAATTTACGGACGTTTAGTGAAATCAGAGGAAAATTCGGATTAGTTTTAAATCGTGTGAGGTGGCGGTGGGACCCACCCCACTTAAGTGACTTAAGCCACATGTGCTTGGCACTATTCATGCATCACTTTCCTCCCTCTTCTTGCTCAAACCCGCAGCCACCATAGCCCTTCCCCTCCAAGATTTCATTTCACCATAACTTAGCCATTTCTTCACCAAATCCATTGATTCTTGTCTTGAAATTTGATGGAAATGGCCTTCTAAATCCATTGGTGGTACTCCCAAGCCTTGAAAGCCACTAGATTTTGAGAAAAACCCTCCCCAAAGCTGCGGCCCTTTCCTTTAGATTTGTGAAAATGGTGTTGATTGATGCTCCAATGGTGGAGTATGTTTAGGAGGAGCCTTGTGCCAAGCTTTTGGGTGAGTTTCCTTGTGTTCCAATGGTTTAATTTTGTGGTTGAATTTATGAACCCTAAAGAGGGCTTGTTGGATTGATGTGTTTAGAGAGCTCAATTGGAAAATGTTTGTACATGAATGTGTCTTAGAATGATGTGTAGTAGCCATAAATGCAATAAAAATTATTGATGAAAAATGTGAATTTTTAACTTAGAAAATTTTGAGGTTGTCATGACTTTGAGTTTTGAAAATGTGTTAGGATTGGATTGATGAGTTGTTGTATGATTGTATGTTGATATAATAGGATTGTATGAGGTGTGGAATGATTAAAGTTGTATGGAAATTCCTTGGAATGCCATAGGGTAAAATCCGATTCTTTGAGGAAAGATTGAGGAATTGATGTTGAAAAATGATTTGGATGATGATTTGTGTAGTTATACGGTGCTTAGATGGGTTGTGTTGTGCTTGGAGAGTGTTTGAATCAATGGAAAAAAATGAATTGTGTTAGAGACCTAAATGAGCCCAGAATGAAATATTTCGCAAAACGATGCGTAAATGTCGGAAAACGGAAAAACGATGATTGAACTAGCCTCTAAACAACCTAAGGGAGTGTTATAAAATGAGAAAGAAAATTTAGGAAAATAAATCTCAAATTTACACCTACATGGCCGAACCTCCAAGGGGAAAATGGGTGATTTGGCGATTTTCGCATTTTGATGTAATTCGATGCGAAAATGACGAACCGGCACTTGAACCGGCCTATTGACAACCTAATGAGACGTAACAAAATGAGAAAGAAAATTTAGAAAAATAAATCTCACATTTACACTACAATGGCCGAACCATCAAGGGAGGATGGGGAGGATTTTTGTGTTTTTGCATTTTGATACTATTTGACGAGTACTGATGGATGTACGTTATTGTATAGGTTGCCGTACGTCGACCTGAATCCCGAATCTTGAATCAGTGAATTGCCCTTGGTCCGGGACCAAGTGGATTGAGGTAAGAAATTGGTTCATTGCATGTGTAATTATAAATTAACATGTATGGGTTGAACTGAGAGTGATTGGGAATGTCCTCTGTGTAGGCATTCCGCTGTGTACCGAGTTGAGGGATAAGCTGCTGCGGAGCTTGTGGAAACACGAATTAAGGTAACCTCTTGGTACTGGGGCTTGTTCCCCTTTTCTGTTCCACCTTGCCAGTTGATGGCAACGGTAGGAAGTGTGTATGAATAGTATAGAACACATGAGCATGCATGCATTATTGCTATGGGTACTGCAGTACCGAGTCTCTGGCCAGTAGACAGTTTTATTAGCCTTCGGGCATTTTCGGACTTCCGCTGGATAGGTCTCCAGGAGGGAGTTCCAGTTGACTGCGTGTCATGGTGTGTGATCCGGGTAGGAGCACACTAGGAATGTCTTTGGCGTTTTGGTTGGTTTGGGCATCATGGTTGTGGTTTCTGTGAACACACCTTGGATGATACCCATAGGCTTATATATGCCGAGGGCGTACGTGGAATTGGGGTTACCATCCCGTATCGTCGTATTTTGTTTTCTTTATATTCCCCATTCTCTAAATCCCTTGCTATATCCCGTTTTCAAAGTGGTTGTTGTATTCTATTGATATGCATCGAAGTGAATCATTGGGTGGAGTTTTCTCCAGAACCTCTTGGTTACTGAGATATATTCGTATATCTCACCCCGTCTCGGGGCATTTATTTCAGGAGGTAGCAGTGGAGCAGGAGCCTCGGGCAAGAGGCCCGCAGAGTGAGCGATGGAGCGTTTCTTATTTTGCCTTTTGTTGGCCGTGTGGCCTAAGCTAGACTTAGGGTATGAACATGTCATTTGTATTTATTAGTAGCTTCATTAGCATCTTGTTCATGCCATTTTGCCTAAGTCTAGTAGTGATGTATTTGGTTATGTTGTCTTTTAAATTAAGTTGAAATTTTAGAAGAATGTAATTTGAAGTTTTAGTTTCAAGTTGTAATTTGTAAAGCCATATTGTAATAGTATTGATGCATGTCTAATTATGATGGAAGGGCCTTAGGCCTATTTTAGGTTATGATAATCTGTATGATGGAAATATGCATGAAAAAGGTGTTAGTGATTGCAACTACTTAAGAATGATTAATATGGACTCTATGTTTAATAACTATAAACTGGATTGGGTTGTAAGTGCCCCAAGGCGTTGTTGGTCCTTGTGTGTGCCACCCATTGGATTATTACTGTATTATCATGTGTTTTTTAGGTACATTTGAGGTTTAAATGATCTTTTACAAATTTGGGATTATTGGAAAAACAAAGGAAACTCTGGCAAATTTTCTGTAGAATTGGCAGATTTTAGGCGAACTTTGGGAGAGCATATCTCCCTCCATAGAGGTCCCCTAGGGACGTGCCATACGCCATTTTGAAGGTTGAGATGTCCTCTACCTTGTGTCAAAATTTAAGGAAAATCTGGGTTGATCTTCGGCCTGAAATAAATAGAGAAACGCGGACTGCTCATGTGCCCCTGCACCTGAGGCAGATTCTGGACCGGATTTGGGAAATTAATTCCCGCTTCGTTTCTCAGTCAAATTGAGTGTGTGATATATCAAAATGAAGTTTGAGATGTCTAGTTTGTAGGATAAAATTTTGAGAGTACTTGGTTGAGGGGATTGAGTTCAGTAATTCGAGTAATGTGAGTGGTTTGGAGCTGTTTTTGGGGTTGTTTGGGCTAATTGCTTATCCAACTTCAAACGGCGATAACCGGAGCAAATGAGCTCCGAATTGAGCGTATGTTAGCTTGTTAAAAAGGGAATTAAGTAACACAAAGATATAATCTGAGAAGAAGGGTTGGTTGCGATCGGTTTGGTCGCAGAAAAACTTAGAGTGAAACATGTTCGAATTGGTAAAAAACGTAAAGTTGGAAATTGGCTAAGTGAGTTTATGGGAACTCCTTAGTAACTTATAATAAGTAACGTAAGTGATAAAAATAGTTTAAATAAGTCTTCCGCAAGAGCTTACGGTTACGGTCACAGCTTTTAATTATTACGCCTTTTTATGTTTTAAATGCTCGCGTAATAATCGGAAAAAAATTTATTCGCGTTTTATAAATGAACTGCTGTGATTGTAACTGCGCTTAATATCATAATTAATGTTAACAATACCGGTACGTAACGGGCTGTTACAGCTCTCACCAAAGGAACACCAACTCAGCCCCTCAACACCTCACTAACAACAACCACAACTCAGAATGGAGCACTCACCCTCTATCACAAAGCTCACACACACTCAACCAAGTGTTTAGATGGTGAAACAAAGAAGAAAAGATGAAGACTTTGCACAAAACAAGCATGGGAGGCTAAGGGAAGGTGGTGGCAGCAGCTGGCCTCCAAGTTACACGTAGAGTGGCTGAAGAATCAGCCTAGGGTTTAGTGCCAAGCACTATTTATAAGCGGTTAAGTCACTAACACATAGTATTAGCTTTAATTGTTACGCTTAGCATTTTAATCTCAAACTTTGTATTCTTAACCTACTCAATTTTATAAAAATTATCATATTTTTCTTATAATTTTCAGAGCACCTTTCCGGTACGCGCTTTTCTAGCCAGTACCGGTTTCTGGCACCAATTCTCATTATTTTGACTTGAAACTCGTTTTACAAGTCCTACATATTATTCTAGTAATTATAATGCACTTATTATAATTTTCCGGGATACTTTTTTGGTATGCATTTATACCGACTAGCAGAACTGGTATCTGCACTTTTCTTCCGAAAAGCGACTTTCAGCATTCTTACTCAGTTACTATAATTATTAGAGCCTCATAATAATTATTAGGGTTAATTATGGAATCATTTCCTATTTTCTCATAATTTATTAATTAAATTTCTTAATTAACGGTGAGGGTTCTTACACGATTTAATATAAAAAATAAATAAAGATTTGGTTTATGATTTAAATTAAAAATAATAATTTTTTTTTAATTTTTAGTATAAAAAATAAATAAAGATTTGGTTTGTGATTTAAATTAAAAAAATCTAAATAATTATTATTAATAAGGAAAACAAAATAAAGATTTGATTGTGATTTAAACTCAAAAATCAATCTGAAATTTTTTTATTAATAAATAAAATAATTAAATAAATATTTTAAATCTTTAAGGAAGAAGGATTTTATTTTTGAAAACCATTCAGAGGTTACCAGCTTCCAACGAATCCATATTTCTGTATATTTTAAAATTATTTTTTATTATATTTCTGTATCTTACAATTCGATATAATTCACGATACACGATACGAAAAATCGGCCAAACGATACATGTATTGCGATTCAATAACCTTGTACACTATTTTTTTTTCAAAGACTTGTAGAAAGTATATATTTTAAGGGATAGGATATTGTGTCACACAAATAATGTTACGCACAATGTTACGACCACATCTTAACCGTTGAGGGGATAGGATATTGTGACACACAAATAATGTTACGCACAATATTACGACCACATCTTAACCGTTGATTTCCGTTAATCAACGGTTATCATTTTTCAAATCAAACTCATTAATTAATTATTAATTCGCAATAAATGATAACCGTTGATTGGCGGAAATCAACGGTTAAGATGTGGTCGTAACATTGTGCGTAACATTATTTGTGTGTCACAATATCCTATCCCATATTTTAATATGACATTAAGTATTCTTATTTATAGATAGACTAATCCACTTTGATGTCATCTTTAATTTCAGACCATGACTTAAAAGATAAAGTCTTTATTCACAATGATAAGAATACAGCCCATAGGATAGGGATAGAGGTGTTGGGAACTCGATTCCCTCAAGTCGGCTAAACAGCCTTTTTCTCGAAAGTCAATCAACAAGATCCTGGGTCTCGGATCTCGACAATTACCTCGGCCAGAACTTCACCAGGTCGGGCAGCTCAGCGAAAAAATGAAACACACAAAGAGGAGAGAGAGAAAAGGAGAACACAAACAATTTTAACGTGGAAAAACCTTCTCCAATGAAGAAGTAAAAACCCACGGGACCTAGTCCAGATCAAACGTCCACTATGAAAATAATGGATACAAAGAATCAAAATACACCAATATGGTGGTTAACACAACCTTTCCAACAATGGTGATTATCAAACTACCCTAGAGATGTTTCACTCAAACTCTCTCTAGGGATCTCTCAAATACAAAGCTTAAAGTTTTGCTCTAAAAATCTCTCAAATTTCTCTCTCTCTAACCTAGCATCCACCCACAACTAATGAATATATAAAGGAGGTCAGATCTAGGGTTTAGGGTTTTTAGGAAATTCCTCAATGGGCTTGGGCTTAGCATTGAAGGAGGAAGCCCAACAAGAGGTTCTAGTAGGCAGAAGACTGTGTTTGGTGTTGATTCGGAAAGAACTAAGAGGCGTATGGATTTAAACGCTCGTATAGTACCATTGTTGCAAATTTGAAATGTGTTTGTGAAAGATAAAATATGTCAAATGAGGTTTCATTGCGTAGATCTCAAAAAGTTATGCGGAAACAAAAAAACTACCTCATTCTGATATCCGAATCAAAAATTATGGTCTTATGAAGTTTTACGGTTAAACTGTTAACTTTTTTAATATAAAAAAAATTAGGCATGAAGAGTCACGCCTAAATTAGGCGTAAAGGTCTTGTGAGTCATACCTAACTTAGGCGTGAATAGTCATGCCCAATTTGGGCGTGAGTGAGTGCGGTATATTCGTAATTAGGTTCAAAACAGCAACTTATTGGTAATTATTTATTAAAAAAGCAATATTTTAATTTTTTTTGCCTAGTTATAGAATATTAGCTCCAATCCGGCAAAAAAATATAATTAAAATATTACTTTTTTAATAAATAATTACCAATAAGTTGCTATTTTGAACCTAATTACGAATATACAGCATTCATTCATGCCCAAATTAGACGTGACCATTCACGTCTAAGTTGGCGTGACTCCCAAGTCCCAAGGCATTCACGCCTAATTTAGGCGTGACTCGTCTGGTGTTGACACATGGCACAAAAAGTTAACAGTTTAATCGTTAAACTTCATAAGGCCATAACTTTTGACTCGGGTATCCGAATCAGATAATTCTTTTTTTGATTCCACATAACTTTTCGAGATCTACGCAATGACATATTATATGATATATTTATCTCTCACAAACACAATTCAAATTTGCAAAAATGGTACTATAAAGATGGCACCAAAGTGGATTAGTCCATCTATAAATAAGGATACTTAATTTCATATTAAAATATATACTTCTACCAAGTGTTTGAAAAAAAAAATGTACAAGGTTATTGAATCACAATACGTATCGTTAGGGGTGAAAGTGGGCTGGGCCGGGCCAAGCTTTGCCCCGAAAAGTCCAAGTCTACGTCAAAAAATTTCAATTTGGCCTGGCCCAAGCCTAGTATGAGTCTAACTGTTAGCCTAGTTTGGCCCGTTTATAAAAAACAAATGGCCTGGCTTAGCCCGTTAGCCTGTTAATTTTTAACTTCCAAGCAGAACCATGAATCAACTTTACAAAGTACTCAAATTCAGTTGCTACACCAAAAATCATAATTTCAACGTCCAAACAGAATCATGAATCATAACAAAACTCGTACAATATGCGCTTAAGTCATTTTCGAAAGCAAAATGCTCAAACTAAATAACATATATTTCTTCAGATCCAATAAACAAATCCATACTATGTAAATTAAAATAACTACATGAATCCAACAAACAAATCATAATGCTTGTAGTAAGTATAACTCTCCCAAAAATATTTTAATATATTCATATATACAATCTAACATGTTGAGATGTTGGTTCCTCCTATATAAGAAATAAAATAAGATTTCTATTAAAATATAATCGAATATAATTAAGTTATAAATAATTGCAATTGATTAAATTTATATCTTTTGTTTTTTCTTCAAGACATACTTACTCTATTTTATTTTATTTAAAATAAATAGTACAATATCGGCTGGTCTGTAGGCTTATAGGCCCGGCTTTTTGAAAGTGGGCCTACGGCCTTTTTATTAAACAGGCTTTTTAAAGGCCCAAGCCCGGTCTATTATACAAAATATACTAGGTCAGATCTGGCCTGATGTAGGCCGAGCCGTAGGCCCCTGTAGGCCGGCCCTGCCCAGTTTCACCCCTACGTATCGTGTATCGTTTGGCCGATTTTTCATATCTGAATCATATTGAATCGTAAGATACAGAAATATAATAAAAAATAATTTAAAAATATATAACTTTTTTTTGACTTTTATCGAACCGTATTGAAAGTTACATCCTTCTGATTTATGACTTTTTCCTTTAAAACCATTTAAATTATGTCTGCCTAAGAGAAAGAAAAAATAAATACATTTAAAAGAAAATAAAAAAGGAACTAATGGGTATAAGAAAAGAAAACTAAATCTGAAATCCAATCGTGAACTCTAAAATTTGAAAACGTCTATAATACAAAACAATGGTGGAGTCTTTATAGTTTGATTTGTTGGAAGCTTATAACCTATGAATGGTTTTCAAAAACAAAATCCTTCTTCCTTAGATATTTAGAATATTTATTTAATTATTTCTTTTTTTAATACAGATTTTTTAAATTAGTTTTTGAGTTTAAATCAAAAATCAAATCTTTATTTTGTTTTCCTTATTAATAATAATTTTTTAATTTTATTTTAATTTAAATCACAAACCAAATCTTTATTCATTTTTTATATTAAAAATTAAAAAATTTGATTTTTTTAATTTAAATCACAAATCTAATCTTTATTTATTGTTTTATATTAAATCACAAACTCAAAACTTGGAGGCTTCTGGGTTTAAACGCTCTTATAATATCATTATTGCAAATTTAAATTTTGTTTGTGAGAGATAGAATATGTCAAATGAGGTGTCATTACAAAGATCTCAAAAAGTTTTGTTGAATAAAAAAAAGTACCTGATTTGTATACCTGAGTCAAAAGTTATGGCTTTTCAAAGTTTTACGGTTTGTAAGTTGACTTTTTTGTGCCACGTGTCAACATCAGACGAGTCACGCCTAAATTAGACGTGAATGCCTTGGGAGTCACGCCTAACTTTGGCGCGCCTAATTTTGGGCGTGAATGAGTGCAATAGATTCGTAAATAGTTTCGAAACAGCTATATATTCATAATTATCTATTAAAATAGTAATTTTTAATTTTTTTGCTACTCAAATCCTGGAAAATGTAAATAAATCTTTAAAAAAAACTCAATTTTTCAAGCACAAAAAAACAAATATAATTTTAAGGAGTTGATTATAAAGCAAATGTGAATAATCTAGATTTTCACATTTGCTTTATATCCGGGAATTTGGTAGAGGAAAAAAAAAATTATCCAGGAATCTCAATTTTCAGAAATACGATTTTTACATTCAGTTTACGATAATATACGAAAATTAAAATTTAGAAAAATTCAATTTCCCGGAAATCTTGAAAAATTTCTTGTACCAAACGCCCCAAAGAAAACCCAATGAGTCAAGCACCAACAAATACAAATATTTTTTTTCACTTAAAATTAAGAAACTTTTGTCTGTATTTTTTTTTTTTTAGAAATTGATTATAAAGGTCTTAAACTAATAAAGCATTGATATACGAAAACCTGAATAATACACTTGGATTGTATTATACAGAATCATCTTTTTTAGTTTAGATCCTCTGCTCCCCGAGTGTTATCAAATTCGTTTGTAGATACCACGTTATTTTCTATTAATTGTAGTGGTATATATTTTTCGAGACATTACTTATTTTTCAACGAATTTAAAATTTAAAATAGTATTGACTGAGAGAAATGTTTAAAAAGTTATTTTTAACTTTTTTGAGAAGGCTTTAATGTTTTTAAAGTGAACGTAGATAAATTATTTACATCCGTTCTCAAAACGACGTTATTTTGAGTTGAAAAATTAAAAAATTATAATGAGAAAAATTATGATAACTCTGAAATAAATTATAATTACAAAAATATATTGATTCGTTTTGGGCTCAATGTAGATAATTTATTTATATTTACCACAGAAAAAACGAACCATTTTCAAAAAATATAAATTTTAAAAAGGATAAATTTAAACATAAAAGAAAAAGAATAAATTGACAATTTACTGTGCCAAAATGTCCTTGACTCACTAACTAAAATAACCGAATGATATTCAGGGATGAGGGGAATAAATTTTCTCATATTTGATTTAACATGATTTTTTTTTTGGTGTGGGATTTAACATGATTTTATTATATAAAAGGGAAAAATATTTCTCCAGTCGATTGGAGATAAAATTAACTCCAGTGAATCCAAAACAATAAATTAGAATTATAAAAATTATAATGATAAAAATTAATATAATCCTACAATAAACTAGAATTATAAAAACACCTTGATTTTCGTCACAAAATGACGTCGTTTTGGACTCATCAGAAATAATTTATCTCCATTGACCAAGAAATCCTTTACCCTATATAAAAATTGTGTATCTAGTAATCTCTTAAAAAAGTTTAACAAATTTTGATAAGATTTACTTATTAAACGTTTATGAAGAGAGAAATAAATACAATTAAATATGAGATGATCTACTTCTTAATTATAATTTTCATTTTTCAATAACTATAGATAATTTATCTGCAGTAAACTCAATACGATGTTATTTTAGGGCAGAAATTATGGTATTTTTTAAATTTTAATTTATTTCAGGATTATTATAGTCTTTATAATTATAATTTTCTAATCTTTCAATTCCAAAACGACGTCGTTTTGGAAGTAAATACAGATAACTTATTTGCGTTAACTGCAGAAATATTTTTCGATTTATTTAAATATAATCAGTCAAATACTTTTTAAATTTTAAAAATATCTCTATGTAAATATTCAATATTATTTTTCCTTTATCAGAATCTCTCTCCTATCTCTTAGATATTCTCCTCTCGTTAGGATTTGTTAATCCTTGTTAGGCAAAAAAAAATTAATTATTTCATTTTAATTAAATAATGACATATTTATTGCAGTTTCGGGAATAATTACGAATTTATTGCACACTGTGACGCCCAAAATGTGACGCCCCAGTGAGGCGTCTCACCCTAGGGGAAGACGTCCCAATGAGGCGTCTTTCATCTGGTGTTGACACGTGTCATACTTTTTTCCAAAAAAAAAATAATTTAATCAAAAAACTTCTGAAAGCCATAACTTTTGACTCGGGTATCCAAATCAGATAATTCTTTTTTTGATTCCACATAACTTTTTGAGATCTACCCAAAGACATCTCATTTGATTTATTTTATTTCTCACAAACACAATTTAAAATTGCCTCCCATATATAGTGTTTGTAGCCTTTTCATGGTAGTCTTTTCATTTGCAAGGATTAGTGAATAAAAAATTGTGATTCGAATTGCATAAATGACAAATAGGAATTTAAGAAAAAAGGGAATAAAACCGAAATCCCAATTCTACGAAATAGTGTAGACTGAGAAAAAGGTTCCTTTTTTAAACCCAAAGAGAGGGGATGGTAAATTCGTAATAGAATTTTTACCGAACTAATCTAGTGTGTCAATGATTGACTCTTCTTATAAATAAAATGAATAGCTGTAAAAAAAATGAATAAGGCAAATATACAAATTACAAATAATAACGTCATGATTCAAATCTAAACTTAAATGCAAATAGTAACATCATCCTATAATTCAAATGCCGATATGATCCTAGTCAGATTCTAGTCATCCTATAATTCAAATGTAGATATGATTCTAGTTAGATCTTAGTCATTCTATAATTCAAATTGTGATTCGAATTGCATAAATGACAGTGTGCAATAAATTCGTAATTATTCCCGAAATTGCAATAAATGCGTAATTGTTTAACTAAAATGCATTAAATTAATTGTTTTGCGCTCCTTGTTAGGATACTATTTTATCTTATTAGTTTCTCTCCCTTAAATCAGGTATTAGGATTATCTTATCATCAACGTCCTTAACTTTGAATTGAAGTTTGTCATTGAATCTCATGTAAAAGTACAGGGGGGAGAAGATGGAAAAGATCCAAATTAAAAATGCAAATATTATTTTTCTACAAATTTGTGATACTATTAGAGATAAGTGATTCAATCAAGAGCAAACAAGATGAGACCCGTATCCGAATTTTACGCTTTGTAGATGCAATGCAACGATATTTTTTGTTAAAGATAATTAGAGTTTTTAAATAATAAAATATATTTTAATAAAGGAGAATAAGGAAACAAATAGGAGGAGAGAATATTGTTTTCAAAATCAAATCTTCCTTTATTTTGTATTTTCTAAAATAAATATTATCAAATAATTCTTTAAGATTCTATTTTTTTTTATGAATATTTTAGATTTTTCTTAAAAAATATATATTAATAAAGGGGAATAAGGAAACAAATATAGGAGAGAATATTGTTTTCAAAATCAAATCTTCCTTTATTTTGTATTTTCTAAAAGAAATATTATCAAATATTATCAAAATCACATTCACATTCACGTGTAAAACCTTGTCTTTGCCTTCCTCTCACTCTTATATAAGTTTAGTTTCGTTTCGTTTCCCGGCAACTTTGCAAAACAGAACCACTCACACTCACGCATAATTACTTTGTAAAACCAAACCTTGTCTTTCCCTTGCTCTCCCAAATTTTCCCGAGAAAAATTTCCAGCTTTCCTTTGCGCTCTCAACACCACACTGGACGCAGTGTGGTTTTTCTATTCTTCCCTTCTTGTTTTCACTGTCTGTTTTTCTTGCTCTCTTTTTCTTCCCGTAAATGGTATTGAGGGGTCTGGTTGAGAATCAATTGCACTAGCGCTGCTGACGGCGCGGGAGTTTCCGGGTCAAAGACTGAGGAATCAATGGCGGCACAGAAGGAGGAGTCGGAGCCTGAGAAGAACATCAATTGCACTAGCGCTGCTGACGGCGCGGGAGTTTCCGGGTCAAAGACTGAGGAATCAATGGCGGCACAGAAGAAGGAGTCGGAGCCTGAGAAGAAGCTTGCGGTGTATGTGAGGCGTTCGAAACGGCGACGCTCCGGCGAGGATGAGGATGGCGTTGCAGCAGTGAGGCAGAAGCTCACGCTTGATCTCAAGAATCAGGCAGATAGGTTGAAAGAAGCGATTTTGGCTAACGAAGAAGAAGAACCTG